>NW_027142038.1:0-34646 GCF_036365525.1 Heterodontus francisci
AGTGGGACAGTGGGATTAGTTTGGGATTGATACAGGACTATGGGGAGAGAGTGGGACAGGGGGATTAGTTTGGGATTGATACAGGACTATGGGGAGAGAGCCGGGCAATGAACACTGGACACTCACCCATCAGGACTTCTTTCCGCATCTCACCATCGTCACCATCCACCGAGATGTCCTCATCCAGCGGCATGACGTCTCCCTGAACACAAAATGAACATCCTAAATACACATTATAGAAACCGAGAGGTAGTCCATTCCAAAGCATCAGCAAGTGGGGCCAGTTATTCCCAGTCTGTATCTTGATCTGACATCAGGGTCTCAAAGTGCGTCCAGTCACTACTTCACCCAGCCTGGGAATGCTGCAAGGGAATGATGCCAATGCTACAGATTTTCCTGCCTGCGGTTTTCCGCCTCAGGTCTCCACACACCGTGTCGAGAAGTTGAGCTGAACTCACGTACACCCAGAGCTGGATCGCGAGACACAGCCTGGCGCATCGGTATTAGCATGGCAACTCATCACTGGCGAATGCAGGGAACAGGAACTCCTACATTGGCTAAAATCTCACTGTAAATGGACAAACCCCAGTAACACATCCTCCCACACAGAGTGAACCCTGACTTAGTCCCTCTCTCTCAGGGTGATATCTGTACACTGACTGGTGTCTCTCAGTCCCTCTCTCTCAGGGTGATATCTGTACACTGACTGGTGTCTCTCAGTCCCCTCTCTCTCTCAGGGCGATATCTGTACACTGACTGGTGTCTCTCAGTCCCCTCTCTCTCAGGGCGATATCTGTACACTGACTGGTGTCTCTCAGTCCCTCTCTCTCAGGGTGATATCTGCACACTGACTGGTGTCTCTCAGTCCCTCTCTCTCAGGGTGATATCTGTGCACTGACTGGTGTCTCTCAGTCCCCTCTCTCTCTCAGGGCGATATCTGTACACTGACTGGTGTCTCTCAGTCCCTCTCTCTCAGGGTGATATCTGTACACTGACTGGTGTCTCTCAGTCCCCTCTCTCTCAGGGTGATATCTGTACACTGACTGGTGTCTCTCAGTCCCCTCTCTCTCAGGGTGATATCTGTACACTGACTGGTGTCTCTCAGTCCCCTCTCTCTCTCAGGGCGATATCTGTACACTGACTGGTGTCTCTCAGTCCCTCTCTCTCAGGGTGATATCTGTACACTGACTGGTGTCTCTCAGTCCCTCTCTCTCAGGGTGATATCTGTACACTGACTGGTGTCTCTCAGTCCCTCTCTCTCAGGGTGATATCTGTACACTGACTGGTGTCTCTCAGTCCCTCTCTCTCAGGGTGATATCTGTACACTGACTGGTGTCTCTCAGTCCCTCTCTCTCAGGGTGATATCTGTACACTGACTGGTGTCTCTCAGTCCCCTCTCTCTCAGGGTGATATCTGTACACTGACTGGTGTCTCTCAGTCCCCTCTCTCTCTCAGGGCGATATCTGTACACTGACTGGTGTCTCTCAGTCCCCTCTCTCTCTCAGGGCGATATCTGTACACTGACTGGTGTCTCTCAGTCCCTCTCTCTCAGGGTGATATCTGCACACTGACTGGTGTCTCTCAGTCCCTCTCTCTCAGGGTGATATCTGTACACTGACTGGTGTCTCTCAGTCCCTCTCTCTCAGGGTGATATCTGCACACTGACTGGTGTCTCTCAGTCCCTCTCTCTCAGGGTGATATCTGTACACTGACTGGTGTCTCTCAGTCCCTCTCTCTCAGGGTGATATCTGTACACTGACTGGTGTCTCTCAGTCCCCTCTCTCTCAGGGTGATATCTGTGCACTGACTGGTGTCTCTCAGTCCCTCTCTCTCAGGGTGATATCTGTACACTGACTGGTGTCTCTCAGTCCCTCTCTCTCAGGGTGATATCTGTACACTGACTGGTGTCTCTCAGTCCCTCTCTCTCAGGGTGATATCTGTACACTGACTGGTGTCTCTCAGTCCCCTCTCTCTCAGGGTGATATCTGTACACTGACTGGTGTCTCTCAGTCCCCTCTCTCTCTCAGGGCGATATCTGTACACTGACTGGTGTCTCTCAGTCCCTCTCTCTCAGGGTGATATCTGTACACTGACTGGTGTCTCTCAGTCCCTCTCTCTCAGGGTGATATCTGTACACTGACTGGTGTCTCTCAGTCCCCTCTCTCTCAGGGTGATATCTGTGCACTGACTGGTGTCTCTCAGTCCCTCTCTCTCTCAGGGTGATATCTGTGCACTGACTGGTGTCTCTCAGTCCCTCTCTCTCAGGGTGATATCTGTACACTGACTGGTGTCTCTCAGTCCCTCTCTCTCAGGGTGATATCTGTACACTGACTGGTGT
Organism: Heterodontus francisci; assembly: GCF_036365525.1. Taxonomy (NCBI): domain Eukaryota; kingdom Metazoa; phylum Chordata; class Chondrichthyes; order Heterodontiformes; family Heterodontidae; genus Heterodontus; species Heterodontus francisci. The sequence goes on from NW_027142038.1 coordinate 2,339, forward strand.
CTCTCAGTCCCCTCTCTCTCAGGGTGATATCTGTACACTGACTGGTGTCTCTCAGTCCCCTCTCTCTCTCAGGGCGATATCTGTACACTGACTGGTGTCTCTCAGTCCCCTCTCTCTCAGGGTGATATCTGTGCACTGACTGGTGTCTCTCAGTCCCTCTCTCTCTCAGGGTGATATCTGTGCACTGACTGGTGTCTCTCAGTCCCTCTCTCTCAGGGTGATATCTGTACACTGACTGGTGTCTCTCAGTCCCCCTCTCTCTCAGGGTGATATCTGTACACTGACTGGTGTCTCTCAGTCCCCTCTCTCTCTCAGGGCGATATCTGTACACTGACTGGTGTCTCTCAGTCCTCTCTCTCTCAGGGCGATATCTGTACACTGACTGGTGTCTCTCAGTCCCTCTCTCTCAGGGTGATATCTGTACACTGACTGGTGTCTCTCAGTCCCTCTCTCTCAGGGTGATATCTGTACACTGACTGGTGTCTCTCAGTCCCCTCTCTCTCTCAGGGCGATATCTGTACACTGACTGGTGTCTCTCAGTCCCCTCTCTCTCAGGGTGATATCTGTACACTGACTGGTGTCTCTCAGTCCCTCTCTCTCAGGGTGATATCTGTACACTGACTGGTGTCTCTCAGTCCCCTCTCTCACAGGGTGATATCCGTACACTGACTGGTGTCTCTCAGTCCCCTCTCTCACAGGGTGATATCCGTACACTGACTGGTGTCTCTCAGTCCCCTCTCTCTCAGGGTGATATCTGTACACTGACTGGTGTCTCTCAGTCCCTCTCTCTCAGGGTGATATCTGTACACTGATGGGTGTCTCTCAGTCCCCTCTCTCTCAGGGTGATATCTGTACATTGTCCCCCTTCTCTCTGTGAGCCTTTCCTTGCCATACATCCAGCATATGCCCAAATTCCAACTGTCCAGCCCGGGTACAGGGAGAGAATCACTCACGTCGTCATCTCGCTGCTCTCTCCCCAGAATGATAGGTTTGTACTCCGGGTCCTCCAGGTCCCTGTCGAAATCTCCACTGCGAAGAAACAAAACCCAATTAAGCCGTGCGGTGACTCAACAGTGGTCGTACAGACCCCAGGCATGCACATTGGGGGACGGGTCGGGTTAGGGATGGGGTCTCTGAGAGAGGTAGAGGTGGAACCCCATGAAGGACACAGACTCCGATCGAGGGGTTTAAACGCTCAGTGAGGGGCCAGACTCCGATCGAGGGGTTTAAACGCTCAGTGAGGGGTCAGACTTCGATCGAGGGGTTTAAATGCTCATGTGAGGGGAGACAGACTCCGATCATTTCCATACCCGTCACCGATTTCGCCGAAATTATCAGTTCCTCTCTGCTCAGCTGCAATTGCTTTCTCATCCGGCCGGCCCACCTGCTCCAGGAAACAGAGAGCCGGGTCTGCCCGCATGGTGTTATACTTCTCATAACCTGTTGGACAAAGGGGCGCAGTGTTAACACGTTTGACGTACCTCAGTACTGACCCTCCGACAGTGCGGCACTCCCTCAGTACTGACCCTCCGACAGTGCGGCGCTCACTCAGTACTGACCCTCCGACAGTGCGGCGCTCACTCAGTACTGACCCGACAGTGCGGCGCTCACTCAGTACTGACCCTCCGACAGTGCGGCGCTCCCTCAGTACTGACCCTCCGACAGTGCGGCGCTCCCTCAGTGCTGACCCTCCGACAGTGCGGCATTCCCTCAGTACTGACCCTCCGACAGCGCGGCGCTCCCTCAGTACTGACCCTCCGACAGCGCGGCGCTCCCTCAGTACTGACCCTCCGACAGCGCGGCACTCCCCCAGTACTGACCCTCCGACAGTGCGTCACTCCCCCAGTATTGACCCTCCGACAGTGCGGCGCTCCCTCAGTACTGACCCTCCGACAGTGCATCGCTCCCTCAGTACTGACCCTACGACAGTGCATCGCTCCCTCAGTACTGACCCTCCGACAGTGCATCGCTCCCTCAGTACTGACCCTCCGACAGTGCGGCGCTCCCTCAGTACTGACCCTCCGACAGTGCGGCACTCCCCCAGTACTGACCCTCCGACAGTGCGGCGCTCCCTCAGTACTGACCCTCCGACAGTGCGGCACTCCCCCAGTACTGACCCTCCGACAGTGCGGCACTCCCCCAGTACTGACCCTCCGACAGTGCGGCACTCCCCCAGTACTGACCCTCCGACAGTGCGGCGCTCCCTCAGTACTGACTCTCCGACAGTGTGGCACTCCCTCTCACTGCGTTTTTTTTCACTTATTGCGATAGTGCTCTCAGCCCACATCCTCAGACCGGGTCTCACGTCACCCAGAGGACTGTGCAGTCTGCCATCCCGGTGTTTTTCTTTCACCAACCCCCCTGCCCCGCCTTCCTGAGAATCCCATACTCATTTGTACTCTCAAAATCTGAGACTGCTGGTGCCAACTGCACTCCATCCTTCTGTGCACGATTGCCAAGGGAGGGGGAATATTATTCTCATACCATAAGAGAGAGCAGGTTAGATTCTCAATAAATAATCGAGTCAGAGACACGTGGAACGTTTCACAGGTTGCAGTCTGTGCACTGATAGCCTATATGACACTAGGCTGGAATGCATTCCAGTCCCGGTGTACAGTCCCATTTCACCCCCGAACACCCGATCGTCCAGATTTGTGCAGCATCTCAAAACAAGCCGTTGAGTTTTCTTTTGTCATTCACGAACCTGCATTTATATAGTGCCTTCATCCTAGTAAAAACGTCCCAAAGGTATTCCACAGGAGCATTATCAAACAAAATCTGATGCTGAGCCAGATAAGAAGATATTCAATGTGGGCGTCGCTGGCCAGGCCAGCATTTATTGCCCATCCCTAATTGCCCTCGAGAAGGTGGTGTTGAGCTGCCTTCTTGAACCGCTGCAGTCCGTGTGGGGTAGGTATACGCACAGTGCTTTCAGCAGAGTGTTCCAGGAATTTTCTGCCTTGTAGATGGTGGACAGGCTTTGGGGAGTTTGGAGGTGAGTTACTCGCCTCAGGATTCCTAGCCTCTGACCTGCTCTTGTAGCCACGGTATTTATATGGCTACTCCAGTTTAGTTTCTGGTCAATGGTAACCCCTAGGATGTTGATAATGGGGGATTCAGCAATGGTAATGCCATTGAATGTCATGGGGAGATGGTTAGATTCTCTCTTGTTGGAGATGGTCATTGCCTGACACTTTGTGGTGCGAATGTTACTTGCCACTTATCAGCCCAAGCCTGGATATTGTCCAGGTCTTGCTGCATTTCTACACGGACTGCTTCAGTATCTGAGGAGTCACGAATGGTGTTGAACATTGCGCAATCATCAGCGAAAATCCCCACTTCTGACCTTATGATTGAAGGAAGGTCATTGATGAAGCAGCTGAAGATGGTTGGGCCGAGGTCACTACCCTGAGGAACTCCTGCAGTGATATCCTGGAGCTCAGATGGTTGACCTCCAACAACCGCAACCATCTTCCTTTGCTCTAGGTATGACTCCAACCAGCGGAGGGTTTTCCCCCTGATTCCCATTGACCTCAGTTTTGCTAGGGCTCCTTGATGCCATACTCGGTCAAATGCTGCCGTGATGTCAAGGGCAGTCACTCTCACCTCACCTCTGGTAAACTCTTTTGTCCATGTTTGAACCAAGGCATGCTTGCCAATGGTGGAGTGATTAAAATCGGGGGATATTCAAGAGGCCAGAATTAGATGACTGCACAGATCTCGGAGGGCTGTAGGGGCCGGAGGAGGTTAGAGAGATAGGGAGGGCTGCAGGAGCTGGAGGAGGTTTAAGAGATAGGGAGGGCTGTAGGAGGTTACAGAGATAGGGAGGGTTGTGGGAGGTTACAGAGATAGGGAGGGTTGTGGGAGCTGGAGGTTTAAGAGATAGGGAGGACTGTAGGAGGTTACAGAGATAGGGAGGGTTGTAGGAGCTGGAGGAGGTTTAAGAGATAGGGAGGGCTGTAGGAGGTTACAGAGATAGGGAGGGTTGTAGGAGCTGGAGGAGGTTTAAGAGATAGGGAGGGCTGAAGGAGGTTACCAGAGATAGGAAAGGGGTGAGGAGGCCATGGAGGGATTTGTAAACAAGGATGGGAATGTTAAAAAAATCTTGGCATTGCTGGGCTGGGAGCCAATGTCAGTCAATGAGCACAGTGGTTGCTGGGTGAAGGGGATTTGGTGCTAATTCAGACACGGGCAGCAGAGTTTTGGATGATCTGAAGTTTAGAGGGCTGAATGTGGGTGACCGGCCAGGAGTGTGTTGGAATAGTCAAGTCTAGAAATAACAAAGGCAGGAATGAGGGTTGCAGCAGCAGATGAGCTGAGATGAGACAGGGGCGAGGTCGGGCAACGTTCTGGAGGTGCAAGCGTACTGTCCTGGAGTGAATATGTGGTCGGAAACTCAGCTCAGGGTAAAATAGGAGGCCTGCTCAACCCAAAGGCTTCAAACACCCTTGGAAACTCCAAGGTTCACCCGATGATCACACTTCCAGCTCAAATGCTTGTAATTTTTTCATGGCATGTGGGTGCGGCTGGCAAGTTCAGCATTTGTTGCCCATCCCTAATTACCCTTGACAACCGAGTGACTTGCTAGGCCATTTCAGAGGGCAGTTGAAGTATCAACCCCATTGCTGTGGATCTGGAGTTACACGTCGGCCAGACAGGGTTTGGACGGCAGATTGCCTTTCCTGATGGGTTTTTACGATAATCGATGATAGTTTCATGGTCACCATTATGGAGACTAGCTTTCAATTCCAGATTTATATTGATTCATTAACTAAATTTACATTCCACCAGCTGCCATGGTGGGATTTGAACCGGTGTTCCTGGGGTATTACTCTGGGCCTCTGGATTACTAGTTCAGTGACATTATCACTGCACCGTTATCTCCCCAAATGGTCCACACACAGGGGTTACCTGCACCTCCCATACATAGGGGACAGGACGGCGAGTCGTGGAAGGGGGTGGGAAAGCAGTCACTCACCGTGTTTGAAGACTCCAATCAGGAGTGATCTATCAGCGTCTTCATCCCACCAGTCAGCAGGAACTTCCATCGTGTCCACCTCTGGGATCCATACGTCAATATCACTGCAGAAGAGAGGGGCAGTGGTCAGAAAAAGCTGGAAACACATTTTAACAGAAAGGGGAGGGTGGAGGGAGCAGGGAGGGCTCAGCTTCCACAGAGCAGGGAGAGGGCCGGGGGAAAAGAAACCTAGTTGAGACGTACTTGATATCTGCTCCATCCAGGACCCTGTCGAACTGATCGCCGATCACTTCTTGCTTCAAATAGTAAAGCATTCGAACTCTGAGCAGCACCCTGGGCAAATCAGAGAGAAAACAGACACGCAGGGAGTGAGGTCGGAGCGTGGAAAACAACTCGCATTTATACACTGTCTATAATGTCGTAAACCGTCCCCCATGGGCTCCACGGGAGGGCTGAGGAAACATCTGACGAGGAGGGGGGGGGAGAGGCGGAGTACGGGGGGGGAGAGGCGGAGTACGGGGGGGGAGAGGCGGAGTACGGGGGGGGAGAGGCGGAGTACGGGGGGGGGAGAGGCGGAGTACGGGGGGGGAGAGGCGGAGTACGGGGGGGGAGAGGCGGAGTACGGGGGGGGAGAGGCGGAGTACGGGGGGGGAGAGGCGGAGTACGGGGGGGGGAGAGGCGGCGTACGGGGGGGGAGAGGCGGCGTACGGGGGGGGGAGAGGCGGAGTACGGGGGGGAGAGGCGGAGTACGGGGGGGAGAGGCGGAGTACGGGGGGGGAGAGGCGGAGTACGGGGGGGGAGAGGCGGAGTACGGGGGGGGAGAGGCGGAGTACGGGGGGGAGAGGCGGAGTACGGGGGGGGAGAGGCGGAGTACGGGGGGGAGAGGCGGAGTACGGGGGGGGAGAGGCGGAGTACGGGGGGGGAGAGGCGGAGTACGGGGGGGGAGAGGCGGAGTACGGGGGGGGAGAGGCGGAGTACGGGGGGGGAGAGGCGGAGTACGGGGGGGGAGAGGCGGAGTACGGGGGGGGAGAGGCGGAGTACGGGGGGGGAGAGGCGGAGTACGGGGGGGGAGAGGCGGAGTACGGGGGGGGAGAGGCGGAGTACGGGGGGGGAGAGGCGGAGTACGGGGGGGGAGAGGCGGAGTACGGGGGGGGAGAGGCGGAGTACGGGGGGGGAGAGGCGGAGTACGGGGGGGGAGAGGCGGAGTACGGGGGGGGAGAGGCGGAGTACGGGGGGGGAGAGGCGGAGTACGGGGGGGGAGAGGCGGAGTACGGGGGGGGAGAGGCGGAGTACGGGGGGGGAGAGGCGGAGTACGGGGGGGGAGAGGCGGAGTACGGGGGGGGAGAGGCGGAGTACGGGGGGGGAGAGGCGGAGTACGGGGGGGGAGAGGCGGAGTACGGGGGGGGAGAGGCGGAGTACGGGGGGGGAGAGGCGGAGTACGGGGGGGGAGAGGCGGAGTACGGGGGGGGAGAGGCGGAGTACGGGGGGGGAGAGGCGGAGTACGGGGGGGGAGAGGCGGAGTACGGGGGGGGAGAGGCGGAGTACGGGGGGGGAGAGGCGGAGTACGGGGGGGGAGAGGCGGAGTACGGGGGGGGAGAGGCGGAGTACGGGGGGGGAGAGGCGGAGTACGGGGGGGGAGAGGCGGAGTACGGGGGGGGAGAGGCGGAGTACGGGGGGGGAGAGGCGGAGTACGGGGGGGGAGAGGCGGAGTACGGGGGGGGAGAGGCGGAGTACGGGGGGGGAGAGGCGGAGTACGGGGGGGGAGAGGCGGAGTACGGGGGGGGAGAGGCGGAGTACGGGGGGGGAGAGGCGGAGTACGGGGGGGGAGAGGCGGAGTACGGGGGGGGAGAGGCGGAGTACGGGGGGGGAGAGGCGGAGTACGGGGGGGGAGAGGCGGAGTACGGGGGGGGAGAGGCGGAGTACGGGGGGGGAGAGGCGGAGTACGGGGGGGGAGAGGCGGAGTACGGGGGGGGAGAGGCGGAGTACGGGGGGGGAGAGGCGGAGTACGGGGGGGGAGAGGCGGAGTACGGGGGGGGAGAGGCGGAGTACGGGGGGGGAGAGGCGGAGTACGGGGGGGGAGAGGCGGAGTACGGGGGGGGAGAGGCGGAGTACGGGGGGGGAGAGGCGGAGTACGGGGGGGGAGAGGCGGAGTACGGGGGGGGAGAGGCGGAGTACGGGGGGGGAGAGGCGGAGTACGGGGGAGGGGGAGGACAGGAGCGAGGCTGGGAATTCTGGAGCTTACAGCCAAGGCAGCTGAACACAGCTGTGGATGTTTGCGAAATTAAAACCGGAGATGCTCAACCAGCCAGAATTCGAACAGCATCGAGATCTCGGAGCGTTGTGCAGATGGAGGAGGTTTCAGAGATAGGAAGGGGGGGGGGGTGGGCCAGGTCACACAGGGATTTGAACACGAGAGCCAAACGCAGTTGAGCGCGCACGGGGGAGATGGCTGAACGGGATTGGCTGCGAGTCAGGAATCAGGACAAGCTGCCTTCAGTCTCTGCTCAGGCGGGGGCCAGGAGGAAGGGAGAATTCGCTCAGATTGTGTGTCGTGCGACACCCTCACACCACACTCCATCCTGTCACCCCCTCATAGGGTGCCCCGTCACGCTGCACCCCTCGCGACGTCCCATCAGGTCCAGCCCCGTCACACCGCACTGCCCCATCTGCCCCAGCCTCTTGCCCTCCCGGCCTACTTGTTGCAGTGGTGCTTGAGGTGCTTCTTGTAGCTGTCGTCGTGGAGCAGGATGTCTGGGTTGCACTTGCGGATCCAGACGGCCTTCTGCACGTCGAAGGAGCTGCTCTGATTCTTGATCTTCTTGCCCTTGCGGCCCCTGGGCACAGGAGCTGACAGCCCTAGGAGCAGAGAGGATGGCTCAGTGCCTTGCCCACAGTCTGGCACATCAACCCCTCCCCTTCTCCCCCGGTTCAGTCTTTCTCCCTGCTTCCCTCCATCCCAACTTCTCCCTGCAGCTAACAACTTTACTGTATCCTCTAACCACACCTCCTCATGCACAAAAATTCTCAACACCCCACCCCACGATTCTTTTCCCAATCGGTGTCCTCTGATTACTGACCTTCCTGCCACTGCAAACAGTTTCTCCTCATCTCCTCTATCACCACCCGCTCCTGATTTTATAAACACCTCGATCAAATCTTTTCTTAAGCTTTTCTGTTCCGAGCAGAACAATCCTACCTGCTCCAGTTTCTCCGTGCAGCTGAAGTCCCTCACCCTGAGCACCAGCCATGTGGTGACCGTGTTTTGCCTCAGGTCTCCACACACCGTGTCGAGAAGGTGAGTTTAACTCACGTACACCCAGAGCTGGATCACGAGACACAGCCTGGCGCATCGGTATTAGCATGGCAACTCATCACTGGCAAACACGGGGAAATATAACCTCCCACAGACCGAACTCTGACAGTCCATGGACAAAACCCAGGAACAGGACCTCCCACAGACCGAACCCTGACCGTCCATGGACAAAACCCAGGAACAGGACCTCCCACAGACCGAACCCTGACCGTCCATGGACAAAACCCAGGAACAGGACCTCCCACAGACCGAACCCTGACCGTCCATGGACAAAACCCAGGAACAGGACCTCCCACAGACCGAACCCTGACACTCCATGGACAAACCCCAGGAACAGGACCTCCCACAGACCGAACCCTGACAGTCCATGGACAAACCCCAGGAACAGGACCTCCCACAGACCGTACATGCTGCAATAACAGTGTTGTACCCAGAGAGTGGTGAGAATCTGGGAAAGAGGTTTCTCCTAAATTCCTTATTGATTATGTTTTAAATACGGAACAGAAACAGGGCATCTGGCCCAACCAGTACATGTCGGCGTTCATACTCCACTCAAGCCTCCTCCCATCTTTCCTCATCTTAAAATATCATCGTATCCTTCTATTCCCTTCTCCCTCATATGTTAGTCTAACTTTCCCTTAAATGCATCCTGTTACAATCATTAGTTCATGGCTTGTTCTCATATTTTAGAGGTCACTTTTGGTTTTGGGGAATTAAGTATGTACCTGTAAAAACGTCAAAAGTTTGCAGACCACTCAAGATTTAAAGTTCAAAGATTTCTCCATGAGTACTTACAGAGACAGCGTTGGAGAGGTGAGAGCCATAAAACAGCAGGTGGCCTCATGCAGTTAGGGAATCAGAAACAGAAAATCTGGAAGGCATTGTTCTGTCATTGTTAGCAATATCTATTATTCATGTGGGTTATCAGAAATCAAGGAAATGTTTGGAGTTGGAGGTAATTAGTTTAAATTGCTAGCTGGGACATGCTATTTGTACCACATGCTCTGCAGATAAATGATGCAGGAAGATGCCTTTGGTCAGATGTTTTTACCTCTCTGCTTGTTCACAGGCAGTTTTGGCTTTTGGAAAGCAGTTGTCTTTGGAAGCAGTTGGACTTGGGAGAAGAGGCCATCAGGAACCAGGGGTGTTTCTGCTTTGAGTAAGGCCCAAGCTCAAGCTGGGAAGTCCACTTTCAGGAAGTGTTGGAAGAGAACTAGAGGGTTTGCCTATCCAGAGGCTAGAGGGAGAATCCCCAAGAGATATCACACCTCGGAAGACAGTTGAGAAATTAAGGTAAAGCAAAGCTAATTTCGAAGAGATGTGGTACACTTTGGATTGGTCCCACAAGCGAAACAAAAAACAAGATCCTGGAAAGTACAGGGGACCTGTTGGGGTGGAAGTCAAAGTCAAACGGGGGTGTTCTGTTGAGATTTAGAGTTTAAAGTATAAGTCTTCATGATTTAAGATTTTATGTTTAAAGTATGTGATTTCAAATTGTAATGTGAAGTTAATAGTGTGTCACTTTGTTTAACTCAAAGTTTTTTTGTTTAAAACTTGAAATCTGTGGCATAATTCTTTCAGTAATAACTGGGAATACGACATTATCTTTTTAAAAGTTAACGGTCCCCAACGGCATCATAACAATCTACATGTTCGCTTCAACCACTCCCCGTGGTAGCGAGTTCCATATTCTCACCACTGTCTGGGTAAAGAAGTTGGATTTCTTGGTGACTAGCTCATATTGATGGCTTCTGGTTATGCTCTTCCCCACAAGTGGAAACATCCTCCAGTCTATCAAAACCTTTCATAATTTCAAAGACCTCTATCAGGTCACCGCTACCCGCCACCCCCCCCCCCCCCTCCTTGGCAAGCCTTCTCTTTTCCAGAGAAAAGAACCTCAGCCTGTTCAGTCTTTCCTGATACTTTTAATCTCTCAGTTCTGGTATCGTCCTTGTGAATTGCCTTTGCACCTTCTCCAGTGCCTCTATATTCTTTTTATAATATGGAGACCGGAACTGTGCACAGTGCTCCAAGTGTGGTCTAACCGAGGGATACGGCGACCGGAGCTGTACACAGTGCTCCAAGTGTGGTCTAACCGAGGGATATGGAGACTGGAACTGTGCACAGTGCTCCAAGTGTGGTCTAACCGAGGGATATGGAGACTGGAACTGTGCACAGTGCTCCAAGTGTGGTCTAACTGAGGGATATGGAGACTGGAACTGTGCACAGTGCTCCAAGTGTGGTCTAACCGAGGGATATGGCGACCGGAGCTGTACACAGTGCTCCAAGTGTGGTCTAACAGAGGGATATGGAGACTGGAACTGTGCACAGTGCTCCAAGTGTGGTCTAACCGAGGGATATGGAGACTGGAACTGTGCACAGTGCTCCAAGTGTGGTCTAACCGAGGGACATGGAGACCGGAACTGTGCACAGTGCTCCAAGTGTGGTCTAACCGGGGGATATGGAGACCGGAACTGTGCACAGTGCTCCAAGTGTGGTCTAACCGGGGGATATGGAGACTGGAACTGTACAGTGCTCCAAGTGTGTGGTCTAACAGAGGTTCGTCAGAAGTTTAACAATTACTCTGCTTTGCAATTCCATTCCTACAGTAAAATCCCAAGTTAGGGAGCGATCGGACAGTGATGTTGGTCAATACAGTGAGCAATCCTGTTGCTGCTTCTCACCCTCCCCTCATACCCGAATGGTTCTGAAGCTCCTTGGTTTGGCCGTTCTCAGTGGGAGTGATCAGGTCCCAGATGAAGCCCTTGATCTTCTCGTCTCCCCTGTAGTGCAGCAGGCAGTAGACCAAGATGGTGCGGCAGATCACCTCCACGTCGTGCTCCGTCATCCTCCGTTTGAAGCGTCCGTGGGCCAGGATGTCCTTCCACCGGCCCCAGCTGCGCAAGGGAGAGAAGTTCAGTGTTAGAACTCTGCTACGAGACCCTGAGCCTTTCAGAAGGAGCCCTGAGCCAGGGCCTGGGCTCCGAGCGCCCCTGAGGAAAAAGTAAAGAATTCCCACTTCTATAGCGCCCATCACCAACTCAGGACCTCTCATAACAGCTCAAAGCCATGACGTACTTTGGAAGCGCGGTCGCTCTAGTGACGCTGCAGCCAATTTGTGGACATCAAGATACAACAAACAGCAATGTTAATAAATGACCAGATAATTTGCTTTTAAAAGTGATGTTGGTAAAGGGATAAATATTGGCCCCAGGACACCGAGGAGAATTCCCTGCTGCTCCTCCAGTAATGACCGTGGGATCTCTTGTACCCACCTGAGAGGGCGTACAGAGCCTTGGTTAAACATCTCATCTGGAAGAATGCACCTCAGACAGCGCAGCGTTTCCTCCGTACTGACCACCCCACTCCACACAATTGTGCGTACACACGCGCACATCCCCAGCGCTCCACACTCTCTCTCTCTCTCTGAATGAATCGACGTGCCCACCCGTAGACCAGAAGGTTCTTCTCCACCCTGAAACACTCCGTGCGCCCGTAGCCGTGCCGCCGGTCGTGGGACCTCCGAGACCTGGGCCGCTCGTCACCGTCGCTCTCCATCTCTGAGAATTCCACATCGTCGTCCTTGGTGGTGTTGAAGGGCCGAGTCTGCTTGCGAACCCGTGGAGTGTCGATCACCAGGTTATTCTGCCGGGAGACAAGAGCAGCACAAGTCGGAATGGATCCAGCACCCTGCTCACCTCTGCGCACATGGGTGGGGGAGGGAGCAGGTACTGGGGCAGGGGAGCAGCGCATTCCTTACCCCCACCCATGGGTGGGCCAGGGAATCGGTATTACAGGCAGTACACTCCTCGCCCACAGGTGGGGCGATTCACTGCACAGTCCGGCGTGGGGAGGGCGTATCAGAAAGCTTGCAGTGATGCAGAAACGAACACTAACCCTCCTGTTCACCATGTCTAGGTCGATATCTGCCTTCTTTGCCCACTTCTGCCAGAAATTGGGATCATCCAGAGAAATGTCCGTCCGGTTCCCCGTTGCCACGAAACTAGCCTGGAACAGAGAGGGGTGGGGAGAAATTAGAATCGAACAAGCATCCCATCAACGGAGCGAGGTCACCAGCAATCTGAACTGCAGGGAGATTACCCCTCAGTACATGCACTGTAACACGGTCTATAATCGCTCTCGGGGTACAGACAGCAGGAGAAACTCTCTGTCGTTACCTTGGCAAATGTTGAGCCCTTGCCCTCCGTCTCGATGGTAATGGTGGTAGTTCTTCGGGAGAGGATCTGGTCGATGTCCTCCTCACAGAACTTGGAGCCCTCGTCTTCCTCGTCCATGATGGCCCCGTATGCTCCCTTGCGCAGCAAGTCTTCAATCTCCTTCTTGGAGAATTGCTGGATCTGTAGGGACGGGAGGTGTGGGTTTCAGAGAGATATCGAGGGAATACCCTGAATGCTGTCAAATGTGCACGGCTTTGGGAGCATCCTGCATTCCATCCCTATCTCCCCCTCCGATGGCATTCACACTGGAGTGCATGGGCAACAGCTTGATTTATACAGCATCCTTTAATATAGTACATCGCCCCAAAACGCTTCACAGGAATGATGACCAAATAATGACATGGGCAGGACAAGGAAAGAGCTTCTGCATTGTCAGTATGAAGAGCTAGGCACCAGATTAAGAAGCAGAGGCTCAAAGGTAACAATCTCTGGATTATTACCTGAGCCACATTCAAATTGGCATAAAGCAAATAAGATTAGCGAAATGAATGCGTGGCTCAAAGACTGGTGTGGGAAAAGTGGGTTCCAATTCATGAGGCACGGGCACCAGTACTGGGGAAAGTGGGGGCTGTACCACTGGGACGTCTACACCTGAAGCGTGCTGGGACCGGTGATCTAGCGAATCACACAACTAGGGAAGTAGAGAGGGTTTTAAATTAAATAGTGGGGGCAAGGGATCAAATTTGGGAAGATGTGGTAAATCAAAGAGTAGAGACAAGGCAAGAGAGAAAGGTATTAATATGGGAAATGACAAACAGACTGTGACAGGAAGGGATAGAAAGTACAAATCTAAGAGTAAATAGGCAGGTAAGGCTAGATGTTACAAAAATAATAAAAGGACAAAACTAAAGGCTCTGTAACTGAATGCGCGTAGCATTCAAAATAAAACAGATGAACTGATGGTGCAAACAGTGTGACAAGAGTGCTTCTATTTTTTGGAAAGTATGTTTTAATGACATAGTTGAATTATGGATATTGATTCATCTGGAAGCTTGAAGAGATGCTGAACTTTATGTTTTTTTCAGAAGAGGTCACCAGAATGATTCCTGGACTTGGCTTGTAAACAAACCCTTACTGGAAGGCACCTGTTTTCAGATAAAATACTAGCAGGGAGCTGGAACCTTGTTGTTTTGACTTGGGGAGATGTTTACAAAGAAGTGACAGGTCAAGATTTATAGCAGTCAGGAGGCTTGACTTCTGGAATGTTTTTGGTTTCACGTTGAATTGTTATAAAAGACAGTTGTTTGTTTTTCTGCCAAGAAAAACCCAGCTCATCTCTCTCTCGGCAAGAAACCCTGTATATCGAATGTGTAGGAACTGAAACCTCTGTTCCTGCATTTCTGGGAAAGCCAACCCAAACTGATCTTCAACATCTCCCGGAAAGAACTATTCTAGGAAGGTCCCAGTGATAGCCGTCTACACACATTTGGGACGCCAAACCAAAATAAAGGACATCTTTCCATATCTTCTCTTTTTTCTTCCAGAATTAGCAAATATTTAACATGTGTTTTTTGTCTTTTTTTTGTAATAGAGTTCAAAAACACAAAACCCTTTAATTTTCCAGCTAACTAATGTGTATGTGCGTGCGAGAGGGGCTAACGTAAAAAGGGAACTTTAATACTTCAACCTGTGTTTATGCTTCACCTCGTTACTGGTTACGACTTGTTTTATAATAAACTGATAATTTTGTCATTTATTGAAGAAATCTGGTTGGTGTGTTTTATTCTGGGGAAAATAGAGTATATGATAGTGTGTATCGGGAAGTGGGAAAATTTAAATTTATGTTGTGACCTGTGGAGAAGTGGGACTAGAATAAACAGTGCACTCCTCCACCTCGGTCATAACAATAGAAATAAATAAGTCCGATCCGATAGCCATTACAGAGACATGGCTACAGGGTGACATAGATTGGGACATAGAAGGGGAAAGTTAAGGAGGACAAGAAAGTTAAGCTAAGAAAAGATGGAGTGGTTGCTCTGTTAATTAATGATGGTATTAGCACATTAGGGAGGAATGACCTAAGTTCAGGAAACCAGGATGTAGAGGCAGTTTGGGTAGAGATGAAAAATGATAAAGGCGAGAGGTCACTCGTGGGAGTGGTGTACAGGCCACCTAACATTAACCACACTGTAGGAAGAGGCATAAAGGAAGAAATCATGGGAGCTTGTCAGAAAGGTACAGTGATAATCATGGGGGATTTTAATCTACATATAGACTGGAAAAATCAGATGGGCAAAGGTAACTTAGATGAGGAGTTCACAGAATGTTTTCGGGATAGCTTCTTAGTACCACACGTTCTGGAGCCAGAGAGCAGACTATATTAGACCTGGTATTGTGCAGCGAAATAGGATTAATTAATAACCTCATAGTGATGGGACCCCTAGGTAGCAGCGATCATAATATGATTGAATTTTACATTCAGTTTGAGGGCAAGAAGAACAGGTCCAAGACTAGTATTTTAAACTTAAATAAGGGCAATTATGAAGGCATGAAAGCAGACCTAGCTAAAGTGAACTAGCAAATTAGGTTATGGGATAAGTCAATAGAGATGCAGTGGCAGACATTTTAGGGCATATTTCAGAATACACAGAATTGATACATTCCAACGAGAAAGAAAAGTTCCAAGGGGAGGACCCACTATCCAGGGTTAACTAAAAAAAAGTTGAAGATAATATCAAACTTAAAGAAAAAGCCTATAATTGCGCAAAGATGGGAGGCAGGCCAGAAAATTGGACAAAATATAAAAAACAGCAAAGAATGACTAATAGATTGATAAGGATGGAAATTAAGAGTACGAGAGAAAGCTAGCTAAAAATATAAATACAGAAAGTAAGAATTTTGATAGATATTTAAAAAAGAAAAGAGTTAAAGTGAGCATTGTTCTAATAGAAAGTGAGTCTGGGAATTAATAATGGAAATAAGGAGATGGCAGATGAACTGATCAGATATTTTGCATCGATCTTCACTATAGAGGATACAAGTAACATCCCAGAAATAGCTGTAAATCAGGAAACAGAAGGGAGGGAGGAACTCAAGAAAATTACAAATCACCAGAGAAATGGTACTGAGCAAATTGTTGGAGCTGAGGGCTGACAAGTCCCAGGGTTCTGATAGACTTCATCCTCGGGTCTGAAAAGAAGTGGCTAGTGAGATAGTTGATGCATTAGTTTTAATTTACCCCAAAATTCCCTAGGTTCGAGGAAGGTTCCATTAGATTGGAAAATAGCGAATGTAACTCCTTTATTCCAGAAGAGGAGACGACAGAAAGCAAGAAACTACATGCCAGTTAGCTTAACATCTGTCTTAGGGAATACAACATGATAGCAGGGCACTTAGAAAAATTCAAGATAATCAGTCAGAGCCAACATGGTTTTGTGAAGGGGAAATGTTTAACCAATTTATTGGAGTTCTTTGAAGTAGTAATGTGCTGCGGATAAAGGTGAACCGGTGGATGTACTGCACTTTGATTTCCAGAAGGAATTTGATAAGGTGCCACATCAAAGGTTATTGCGGAAAATAAAAGCTCATGGTGTAGGGGGGGGGGGTGGTAACACATGGTTGGCAAGATGTAATGAGTGGTGTGCCACAGGGATCGGTGTCGGGGTCTCAAATTTTTACAATTTATATAAATGACTTGGATGAAAGGACCGAAGGTATGATTGCTAATTTTGCTGATGACACAAAGATAGGTAGGAAAGTAAGTTGTGAACAGAACAGAAGGAGAGGATAAAGGGAGAAAGATAGATTAAGTGAGTGCAAAGGGCAAAGATCTGGCAAATGGAGTATAATGTGGGAAAATTTGAAATTATCCATTTTGGCAGGAATAATAAAAAAGCATATTATCTAAATGGTGAGAGATTGCAGAGGTGTCCTAGTGCATGAATCTCAAAAGGCTAGTATGCAGGTACAGTAATTAGGAAAGGTAACAGAATGTTAGATTGGAAAATAGAAAAAGAAAAGAGTTAACAAAGTGAGCATTTGAGAGGGAAATTGAATAGAAAAGTAGTAGAGGTTATGCTTCAGTTATATACGGCATTGTTGAGACCACATCTGGAGTATTGTGTGCAGTTTTGGTCTCCTTATCTGAGGAAGGATGTAAATGCATTGGAAGCAGTTCAGAGAAGGTTTACGAGATGAATACCTGGAATTGGCGGGTTGTCTTATGAGGAAAGGATGGACAGGCTAGGTTATTTTTATTCGTTTGTGGGATGTGGGCGTTACTGGCAAGGCCAGCATTTATTGCCCATCCCTAAGTCCCCTTGAGAAGGTAGTGGTGAGCTGCCTTCCTTGGGGTGTAGGTACACCCACAGTGCTGTTTGGAAGGGAGTTCATGGATTTTGACCCAGCGACAATGAAGAAACGGAGATATTGTTCCCAGTCAGGATGGTGTGTGACTTGGAGGGGAACTTGCAGGTGATGGTGTTCCCATGCAGCTGCTGCCCTTGTCCTTCCAGGTGGTAGAGGTCACGGGTTTGTATCGCTGGAGTTTAGAAGAGTAAGAAGCGACTTGATTGAAACAGATAAGATCCTTAGGGGTCTTGACAGGGTGGATGGGGAAAGAATGATTCCCTTTGTGGGAGAATCTAGAACTAGGGGTCACTGTTTAAAAATAAGGGATCGCCCATTTAAGGCAGAGATGAGGACAAACCTTTTCTCAGAGGGTCGTGAGTCTTTGGAATTCGCTTCCGAAAAAGGTAGAGGTACATAGATTCTTGATAAGCAAGGGGGTGAAAGGTTATCAGGGACAGGCGGGAATGCGGAGTTGAGGTTACACTCAGATCAGCCATCTTGTTGAATGGCGGAGCAGGCTCTAAGGGCCGAGTGGCCTACTCCTGCTCCTAATTCGTATGTAATTATCAATACCAAGCCACACAGGGAGACATTAGGGCAGGTGAGCAAAATCTCAGGTCAAAGAGGTAGACTTAGAGAAAGAAAGAGAGAGGCGGAGAGGTTTAGGGAGAGAATTCCAGAGTTTAGGGCCCAGGAAGCTGAAGGCATGGCTGCCAATGGTGGAGCGATGGGAATCGGGGGATGGGCAAGAGGCCAGAATTGGAGGAGCGCAGAGATCTCGGAGGGATGTAGGTTTTGGAGGAGGTTACAGAGATAGGGAGGATTGTAGGGGCTGGAGGAGGTTACAGAAATAGGGAGGGTTGTAGGGGCTGGAGGAGGTGACAGAGATAGGGAGGGTTGTAGGGGCTGGAGGAGGTTGCAGAGATAGGGAGGGTTGTAGGGGCTGGAGGAGGTGACAGAGATAGGGAGGGTTGTAGGGGCTGGAGGAGGTGACAGAGATAGGGAGGATTGCAGGGGCTGGAGGAGGTTACAGGGATAGGGAGGGTTGTAGGGGCTGGAGGAGGTTACAGAGATAGGGAGGGTTGTAGGGGCTGGAGGAGGTTACAGAGATAGGGAGGGTTGTAGGGGCTGGAGGAAGTTACAGAGATAGGGAGGGTTCTAGGGACTGGAGGATGTTACAGAGATAGGGAGGATTGTAGGGGCTGGAGGAGGTTACAGAGATAGGGAGGGTTGTAGGGGCTGGAGGAAGTTACAGAGGTAGAGGAGAGGTAAGGAGGGACCTGAAAACAAGGTTGAGAATTTAAAAATGAGGCTTTGCCAGACCGGGAGTCAATCTAGATCAGCCAATGGTGATCACCAGATGGTGAATGGGATTTGGTGAGATTTAGGACACGGGACAGCAGAGTTTTAAATGAGCTGCTGGTTACTAAGGACAGCAACAGCTATGTCTGGAGGAGAAAAAGACATGGATCAGGGTATCAGCAACAGATGAGCTGAGGCGGAGAGGAGTTAGGCAATGTTAGGCTGCGTCAGTATTCCAAACACTCCAGGGACTGGAAGCAAATCAGAATTCATCCCTTCACAACCTCAGGGAGCGTCAGTCAATCACATCCCAGCACCACAGCCTCAGGGAGCGTCAGTCAATCACATCCCAGCACCACAACCTCAGGAAGAGCCAGTCAATCACATCCCAGCACCACAGCCTCAGGGAGCGTCAGTCAATCACATCCCAGCACCACAACCTCAGGGAGCGTCAGTCAATCACATCCCAGCACCACAGCCTCAGGGAGCGTCAGTCAATCACATCCCAGCACCACAACCTCAGGAAGCGTCAGTCAATCACATCCCAGCACCACAGCCTCAGGGAGTGTCAGCCAATCAGAACCGAGCAGCACAGCCTCAGGGAGCGTCAGTCAATCACATCCCAGCACCACAACCTCAGGAAGCGTCAGTCAATCACATCCCAGCACCACAGCCTCAGGGAGTGTCAGCCAATCAGAACCGAGCAGCACAACCTCAGGGAGCGTCAGTCAATCACATCCCAGCACCACAGCCTCAGGGAGCGTCAGCCAATCACATCCCAGCACCACAGCCTCAGGGAGCGTCAGTCAATCACATCCCAACACCACAACCTCAGGGAGCGTCAGTCAATCACATCCCAACACCACAACCTCAGGGAGCGTCAGTCAATCACATCCCAGCACCACAGCCTCAGGGAGTGTCAGTCAATCACATCCCAGCACCACAGCCTCAGGGAGCGTCAGTCAATCACATCCCAGCACCACAGCCTCAGGGAGTGTCAGCCAATCAGAACCGAGCAGCACAGCCTCAGGGAGCGTCAGCCAATCACATCCCAGAACCACAGCCTCAGGGAGCGTCAGCCAATCACATCCCAGCACCACAGCCTCAGGGAGTGTCAGTCAATCAGAACCGAGCAGCACAGCCTCAGGGAGCGTCAGCCAATCACATCCCAGCACCACAGCCTCAGGGAGCGTCAGTCAATCACATCCCAGCACCACAGCCTCAGGGAGCGTCAGTCAATCACATCCCAGCACCACAGTCTCAGGGAGCGTCAGTCAATCACATCCCAGCACCACAGCCTCAGGGAGCGTCAGTCAATCACATCCCAACACCACAACCTCAGGGAGCGTCAGTCAATCACATCCCAGCACCACAGCCTCAGGGAGCGTCAGTCAATCACATCCCAGCACCACAGTCTCAGGGAGCGTCAGTCAATCACATCCCAGCACCACAGTCTCAGGGAGCGTCAGTCAATCACATCCCAACACCACAACCTCAGGGAGCGTCAGTCAATCACATCCCAGCACCACAGCCTCAGGGAGCGTCAGTCAATCACATCCCAGCACCACAGCCTCAGGGAGCGTCAGTCAATCACATCCCAGCACCACAGCCTCAGGGAGCGTCAGCCAATCACATCCCAGCACCACAGCCTCAGGGAGCGTCAGTCAATCACATCCCAGCACCACAGTCTCAGGGAGCGTCAGTCAATCACATCCCAGCACCACAGCCTCAGGGAGCGTCAGTCAATCACATCCCAACACCACAACCTCAGGGAGCGTCAGTCAATCACATCCCAGCACCACAGCCTCAGGGAGCGTCAGTCAATCACATCCCAGCACCACAGCCTCAGGGAGTGTCAGCCAATCAGAACCGAGCAGCACAGCCTCAGGGAGCGCCAGTCAATCACATCCCAGAACCACAGCCTCAGGGAGCGTCAGCCAATCACATCCCAGCACCACAGCCTCAGGGAGTGTCAGTCAATCAGAACCGAGCAGCACAGCCTCAGGGAGCGTCAGCCAATCACATCCCAGCACCACAGCCTCAGGGAGCGTCAGTCAATCACATCCCAGCACCACAGCCTCAGGGAGCGTCAGTCAATCACATCCCAGCACCACAGTCTCAGGGAGCGTCAGTCAATCACATCCCAGCACCACAGCCTCAGGGAGCGTCAGTCAATCACATCCCAACACCACAACCTCAGGGAGCGTCAGTCAATCACATCCCAGCACCACAGCCTCAGGGAGCGTCAGTCAATCACATCCCAGCACCACAACCTCAGGGAGCGTCAGTCAATCACATCCCAGCACCACAGCTTCAGGGAGCGTCAATCACATCCCAGCACCACCTCAGGGAGCGTCAGTCAATCACATCCCAGCACCACAACCTCAGGGAGCAACAGTCAATCACATCCCAGCACCACAGCCTCAGGGAGCGTCAGTCAATCACATCCCAGCACCACAGCCTCAGAGAGCGTCAGTCAATCACATCATAGCACCACAACCTCAGGGAGCGTCAGTCAATCACATCTCAGCACCACAACCTCAGGGGGCGTCAGTCAATCACATCCCAGCACCACAGCCTCAGGGAGCGTCAGTCAATCACATCCCAGCACCACAGTCTCAGGGAGCGTCAGTCAATCACATCCCAGCACCACAGCCTCAGGGAGCGTCAGTCAATCACATCCCAGCACCACAGTCTCAGGGAGCGTCAGTCAATCACATCCCAGCACCACAGCCTCAGGGAGCGTCAGTCAATCACATCCCAACACCACAACCTCAGGGAGCGTCAGTCAATCACATCCCAGCACCACAGCCTCAGGGAGCGTCAGTCAATCACATCCCAGCACCACAGCCTCAGGGAGCCCCAATCACATCCCAGCACCACAGCCTCAGGGAGCGTCAGTCAATCACATCCCAGCACCACAGCCTCAGGGAGCGTCAGTCAATCACATCCCAGCACCACAGTCTCAGGGAGCGTCAGTCAATCACATCCCAGCACCACAGCCTCAGGGAGCGTCAGTCAATCACATCCCAGCACCACAGTCTCAGGGAGCGTCAGTCAATCACATCCCAGCACCACAGCCTCAGGGAGCGTCAGTCAATCACATCCCAACACCACAACCTCAGGGAGCGTCAGTCAATCACATCCCAGCACCACAGCCTCAGGGAGCGTCAGTCAATCACATCCCAGCACCACAGCCTCAGGAAGCCCCAATCACATCCCAGCACCACAACCTCAGGGAGCGTCAGTCAATCACATCTCAGCACCACAACCTCAGGGGGCGTCAGTCAATCAGAACCCAACACCACAGCCTCAGGGAGCGTCAGCCAATCACACCCCAGCACCACAGCCTCAGGGAGCGTCAGTCAATCAGAACCCAACACCACAGCCCCAGGGAGCATCAGTCAATCACATCCCAGCACCACAACCTCAGGGAGCGTCAGTCAATCACATCCCAGCACCAAAGCCCCAGGGAGCGTCAGTCAATCAGAACCGAGCAGCACAGCCTCAGGGAGCGTCAGTCAATCACATCCCAGCACCACAGCCCCAGGGAGCGTCAGTCAATCACATCCCAGCACCACAGCCTCAGGGAGCGTCAGTCAATCACATCCCAGCACCACAGCCTCAGGGAGCGTCAGTCAATCACATCCCAGCACCACAACCTCAGGGGGCGTCAGTCAATCAGAACCCAACACCACAGCCTCAGGGAGCGTCAGCCAATCACACCCCAGCACCACAGCCCCAGGGAGCGTCAGTCAATCACATCCCAGCACCACAACCTCAAGGGGCGTCAGTCAATCACATCCCAGCACCACAGTCTCAGGGAGCGTCAGCCAATCACATCCCAGCACCACAGCCTCAGGGAGCGTCAGTCAATCACATCCCAGCACGACAGTCTCAGGGAGCGTCAGCCAATCACATCCCAGCACCACAGCCTCAGGGAGCGTCAGTCAATCACATCCCAGCACCACAGCCTCAGGGAGCGTCAGTCAATCACATTCCAGCACCACAACCTCAGGGAGCAACAGTCAATCACATCCCAGCACCACAGCCTCAGGGAGCGTCAGTCAATCACATTCCAGCACCACAACCTCAGGGAGCGTCAGGCAATCACATCCCAGCACCACAACCTCAGGGAGCGTCAGTCAATCACATCCCAGCACCACAACCTCAGGGAGCGTCAGTCAATCACATCCCAGCACCACAGCCCCAGGGATCGTCAGTCAATCAGAACCGAGCAGCACAGCCTCAGGGAGCGTCAGTCAATCACATCCCAGCACCACAGCCCCAGGGAGCGTCAGTCAATCAGAACCGAGCAGCACAGCCTCAGGGAGCGTCAGTCAATCACATCCCAGCACCACAGCCCCAGGGAGCGTCAGTCAATCAGAACCGAGCAGCACAGCCTCAGGGAGCGTCAGTCAATCACATCCCAGCACCACAGCCCCAGGAAGCGTCAGTCAATCACACCCCAGCACCACAGCCTCAGGAAGCATCAGTCAATCACCTACCCCGTTGACATTGTTCTCCCGCCCACTCATGGACTGCAGCACAGCCTTGTCGAGTCCCAGCTTCAGGCTGGCCTTGTCAAACATCTCCCTCTCATACGAGTTGCGCGTGATCAGACGATACACCTTCACCGCCTTACTCTGCCCGATTCTGTGGCAGCGAGCCTGGGCCTGCAAAACAGAGAATGTAGTTTGAGTGTGAGCATGGCGCGCCAGAGAGCGAGCGCGAGAGAGCGAGCGCGAGAGAGCGAGCGCGAGAGAGCGAGCGCCAGAGAGCGAGCGCCAGAGAGCGAGCGCCAGAGAGCGAGCGCGAGAGAGCGAGCGCGAGAGAGCGAGCGCGAGAGAGCGAGCGCGAGAGAGCGAGCGCGAGAGAGCGAGCGCGAGAGAGCGAGCGCGAGAGAGCGAGCGCGAGAGAGCGAGCGCGAGAGAGCGAGCGCGAGAGAGCGAGCGCGAGAGAGCGAGCGCGAGAGAGCGAGCGCGAGAGAGCGAGCGCGAGAGAGCGAGCGCGAGAGAGCGAGCGCGAGAGAGCGAGCGCGAGAGAGCGAGCGCGAGAGAGCGAGCGCGAGAGAGCGAGCGCGAGAGAGCGAGCGCGAGAGAGCGAGCGCGAGAGAGCGAGCGCGAGAGAGCGAGCGCGAGAGAGCGAGCGCGAGAGAGCGAGCGCGAGAGAGCGAGCGCGAGAGAGCGAGCGCGAGAGAGCGAGCGCGAGAGAGCGAGCGCGAGAGAGCGAGCGCGAGAGAGCGAGCGCGAGAGAGCGAGCGCGAGAGAGCGAGCGCGAGAGAGCGAGCGCGAGAGAGCGAGCGCGAGAGAGCGAGCGCGAGAGAGCGAGCGCGAGAGAGCGAGCGCGAGAGAGCGAGCGCGAGAGAGCGAGCGCGAGAGAGCGAGCGCGAGAGAGCGAGCGCGAGAGAGCGAGCGCGAGAGAGCGAGCGCGAGAGAGCGAGCGCGAGAGAGCGAGCGCGAGAGAGCGAGCGCGAGAGAGCGAGCGCGAGAGAGCGAGCGCGAGAGAGCGAGCGCGAGAGAGCGAGTGCGAGAGAGCGAGTGCGAGAGAGCGAGCGAGTGCGAGAGAGCGAGCGAGTGCGAGAGAGCGAGCGAGTGCGAGAGAGCGAGTGCGAGAGAGCGAGTGCGAGAGAGCGAGTGCGAGAGAGCGAGTGCGAGAGAGCGAGTGCGAGAGAGCGAGTGCGAGAGAGCGAGTGCGAGAGAGCGAGTGCGAGAGAGCGAGTGCGAGAGAGCGAGTGCGAGAGAGCGAGTGCGAGAGAGCGAGTGCGAGAGAGCGAGTGCGAGAGAGCGAGTGCGAGAGAGCGAGCGAGTGCGAGAGAGCGAGCGAGTGCGAGAGAGCGAGCGAGTGCGAGAGAGCGAGCGAGTGCGAGAGCGAGCGAGTGCGAGTGCGAGCGAGTGCGAGAGCGAGCGAGTGCGAGAGCGAGCGAGTGCGAGAGCGAGCGAGTGCGAGAGCGAGCGAGTGCGAGCGAGTGCGAGAGCGAGCGAGTGCGAGAGCGAGCGAGTGCGAGAGAGCGCCAGAGAGCGAGCGAGCGCCAGAGAGCGAGCGCCAGAGAGCGAGAGAGAGAGCGAGTGCGAGTGCGGGCGAGTGCGGGCGAGCGAGTACGAGAGCGAGCGAGTGCGAGCGAGCGCCAGAGAGCGAGCGAGCGCCAGAGAGCGAGCGCCAGCGAGAGCGAGCGCCAGCGAGAGCGAGCGAGTGCGAGAGCGAGCGAGTGCGAGAGCGAGCGAGTGCGAGAGCGAGTGCGAGAGAGCGAGTGCGAGAGAGCGAGTGCGAGAGAGCGAGTGCGAGAGAGCGAGTGCGAGAGAGCGAGTGCGAGAGAGCGAGTGCGAGAGAGCGAGTGCGAGAGAGCGAGTGCGAGAGAGCGAGTGCGAGAGCACGAGAGCGAGCGAGTGCGAGAGCGAGCGAGTGCGAGCGAGTGCGAGAGCGAGAGAGCGAGTGCGAGAGAGCGAGTGAGAGCGAGAGCACGAGAGCGAGCGAGTGAGTGCGAGTGCGAGAGCGAGAGCGTGCGAGAGCGAGAGCGTGCGAGAGCGAGAGCGAGAGCGTGCGAGAGCGAGAGCGAGAGCGTGCGAGAGCGAGAGCGAGAGAGTGCAAGAGCGAGAACGTGCGACAGCGAGAGCGTGCGAGAGCGAGCGTGCGAGAGCGAGCGAGTGAGTGCGAGCGAGTGAGTGCGAGAGCGAGAGCGTGCGAGAGCGAGAGAGCGAGGGCGAGAGCGCGGGCGCGGGCGAGAGCGAGTGAGTGTGAGAGCGAGAGTGTGAGAGAGCGAGAGTGTGAGAGAGAGAGAGAGTGAGTGTGAGAGAGCGAGAGAGAGTGAGTGCGAGAGCGAGTGAGTGCGAGAGAGCGAGAGCGAGTGAGTGTGAGAGCGAGTGAGTGTGAGAGAGCGAGAGAGAGTGAGAGCGAGAGAGAGCGAGGGCGAGAGAGAGTGAGGGCGAGAGAGAGTGAGGGCGAGAGAGAGTGAGGGCGAGGGCGAGGGCGAGGGCGAGAGAGAGGGAGGGTGAGGGCGAGGGCGAGGGCGAGTGAGTGCGAGAGCGAGTGTGAGTGCGAGAGCGACCCCCCCCCCCACCATACCTGGAGGTCGTTCTGGGGGTTCCAGTCAGAGTCGAAGATGATGCAGGTGTCAGCTGCAGTCAGGTTGATGCCAAGTCCTCCCGCCCGCGTACAAAGCAGGAAGACAAAGCGGTCAGACTCCGGCTTGCTGAAACGGTCAATGGCCGCCTGCCTCAGGTTCCCTCGCACACGTCCATCAATCCGTTCGTACAGGTACCTGAGGAGAGAAGGAGGCGGCTGCTGAGTTTTGGGGCTGATCTCACCTGGTACGGTGCTGACAGCCACACACACAACAGGAAAGGCTGAAGCTCCATTGCCGGTCTGTGGTGATTTGACCCACAGGAGGGTGTAGCAGTGCTGCTGGATTTGGGTTGTGGTTGGGGAGGGTGATAGTGTGGTAGCAGCCACGTTGTGTGCTGTGAATCACTCCAGTGTGTGAGGACACAACCACACATTGAGCTATGAATGTATTCAACTCGCGATCAGCATCCAACCCCACATCCATCACTAAGACCACCTGTTCCCACCTCCGTGACGTCGTCCCTGTCTCAGCTCATCGACTGCTGAAACCCTCATCCCCGCCTTTGTTACCTCTGGACTGGACTATTCCATCGCACTCCTGGCTGGACGTCCAGATTCCACCCTCTTTAACCATCCACTCATGTTAAACTCTGCTGTCCCCGTGTCCTAACTCACGCCGTGTCCCAATCACCTATCACCCGCTGTACTCGCTGACCGACACTGGCTCCTGGTCCGGCAAAGCCTCGATTTTAAAATTCGCATCCTTGCTTTCAAATCCCTCAATGGCCTCCTCACCAACTCCCTATCTCTGTAACCTCCTCCAGCCCCGACGACCCTCCCGATCTCTGTAACCTCCTCCAGCCCTGACAACCCTCCCTATCTCTGTAACCTCCTCCAGCCCCGACGACTCTCCCCATCTCTGTAACCTCCTCCAGCCCCGACTCTCCCTATCTCTGTAACCTCCTCCAGCCCCGACTCTCCCTATCTCTGCAACCTCCTCCAGCCCCGACTCTCCCTATCTCTGCAACCTCCTCCAGCCCCTACAACCCTCCCTACCTCTGCAACCTCCTCCAGCCCCGACAACCCTCCCTATCTCTGTAACCTCCTCCAGACCCTACAGCTCTCCCTCCTCTGCAACCTCCTGCAGGCCTGACAATCCTCCCTATCTCTGTAAGCTCCTCCAGCTGCGACAACCCTCCCTATCTCTATAACCTCCTCCAGTCCCTACAACCCTCCCTATCTCTGTAACCGCCTCCAGCCCCAACAACCCTATCTCTGTAACCTCCTCTTGCCCCTACAATCCTCCCCATCTCTGCAACCTCCTTCAGCCCCTACAACCCTCCCTATCTCTCTAACCTCCTCCAGCCCCTACAATCCTCCCCATCTCTGCAACCTCCTTCAGCCCCTACAACCCTCCCTATCTCTCTAACCTCCTCCAGCCCCTACAATCCTCCCCATCTCTGCAACCTCCTTCAGCCCCTACAACCCTCCCTATCTCTCTAACCTCCTCCAGCCCCTACAACCCTCCCTATCTCTCTAACCTCCTCCAGCCCCTACAATCCTCCCCATCTCTGCAACCTCCTTCAGCCCTTACAACCCTCCCTATCTCTCTAACCTCCTCCAGCCCCTACAATCCTCCCCATCTCTGCAACCTCCTTCAGCCCCTGCAACCCTCCCTATCTCTCTAACCTCCCCCAGCCCCTACAACCCTCCCTATCTCTCTAACCTCCTCCAGCCCCTACAACCCTCCCCGTCTCTCTAACCTCCTCCAGCCCCTACAATCCTCCCCATCTCTGCAACCTCCTTCAGCCCCTACAACCCTCCCTATCTCTCTAACCTCCTCCAGCCCCTACAATCCTCCCTATCTCTGCAACTTCCTCCAGCCCCTACAATCCTCCCCGTCTCTCTAACCTCCTCCAGCCCCTACATCCCTCCCCGTCTCTCTAACGTCCTCCAGCCTCTACAACCCTCCCCATCACTGTAACGTCCTCCAGACGGTACAACCTTCCAGGTTATTGGTGCTCCTCAAATTCTGGCCTCGAGCATCCCCTATTCCTCCACCCAAGGTGGAATGAAAGCAGTGAACCCCAGCCAACCCGGTCCCCTCAGTCAGTGCTGACTCTCTCACCTTTTCTGGATGAGGTAATCCTCCAGTATGTCCAAACATCGAACCATCTGGGAGAAGATGAGTACCTTGTGGCCCCCGGACTTCAGCTTGGGCAGGAGCTTGTCGATCAGGACCAGCTTCCCCGCTGACTGGATCATCGCCTGCAGGTGGAAATCCAGTGCGACGGGATCGTGAATCTCACGGAACTCGCCCAGGATCTTCTCCTCGGCCCCTGTGAGTCCAAGTTTACAATCATTAAAGCAACAAACGAGATGTGCAACTTCGAGCGAGAAACCCCCTCAATTATTCAAAATACTTAAACCCCCCGAACCCCTCAATTAGATTCCAGTCTGTAACTCACTCCCGAGTATCTGTTATTCTATATATAAACCCCCCGAACCCCTCGATTAGATTCCAGTCTGTAACTCACTCCCGAGTATCTGTTATTCTATATATAAACCCCCTGAACCCCTCAATTAGATTCCAGTCTGTAACTCACTCCCGAGTATCTGTTATTCTATATATAAACCCCCCGAACCCCTCGATTAGATTCCAGTCTGTAACTCACTCCCGGGTACCTGTTATTCTATATATAAACCCCCTGAACCCCTCGATTAGATTCCAGTCTGTAACTCACTCCCGGGTATCTGTTATTCTATATATAAACCGCCCCCCGAACCCCTCGATTAGATTCCAGTCTGTAACTCACTCCCGGGTATCTGTTATTCTATATATAAACACCGAACCCCTCGATTAGATTCCAGTCTGTAACTCACTCCCGGGTATCTGTTATTCTATATATAAACCCCCCGAACCCCTCGATTAGATTCCAGTCTGTAACTCACTCCCGAGTATCTGTTATTCTATATATAAACCCCCTGAACCCCTCGATTAGATTCCAGTCTGTAACTCACTCCCGGGTATCTGTTATTCTATATATAAACCCCCTGAACCCCTCGATTAGATTCCAGTCTGTAACTCACTCCCGGGTATCTGTTATTCTATATATAAACCGCCCCCCGAACCCCTCGATTAGATTCCAGTCTGTAACTCACTCCCGGGTATCTGTTATTCTATATATAAACCCCCTGAACCCCTCGATTAGATTCCAGTCTGTAACTCACTCCCGGGTATCTGTTATTCTATATATAAACCGCCCCCCGAACCCCTCGATTAGATTCCAGTCTGTAACTCACTCCCGGTTACTATATGAAAACCCTTGCCAGACCCTGGCCTGTTCCTGGGGCCCTGCTACCCACTCAGTGCCCATTCCGGATGCCCTGGGACATGCCCGCTTTCCCACCCACCGTTGATGAGGTAGGGGTGGTTGCAGCACTTGCGAAGCTCCATCATGGTGTTAAGGAGGTTGGGGACATTGGCCTGACCCGCTCCCTTGGCCAGGAAGGTAAAGTTGCGTTCCAGGATGGCCCGGTAATACTTCTTCTGGATGTTTGTGAGCTCCACCTCGATGATTGTCTCCTCCTTGGGTGCCAGGTTCTTCTCCACATCCTCCTTCAGGCGGCGCAGCATCATCGGCTTCAGGAGGGCCTGCAGCTTCTGTACCTGTCGGGCGGAGAGACAGGGAGCAGGAGTGAGAGAGAGAGAGAGAGAGAGCGCGCGCACGCCTGGGGGGACTGTCGAAGAGAGAGACAGCACGCGCACGGGGGCTGTCAGAGATAGAGTGTGCGCACATGCGCGGGGGGACTATCAAGAGAGCGAGAGAGACTGAAGTAAATATATATGATCTGATAGCCATTACGTAGACATGGCTGCAGGATGACAAAGACTGGGTCCTGAATATTGAGGAGGATATGACATTCAAGAAGAATAGGAAGCTAGGTAAAATTGGAGGGGTAGCACTGTTAATCAAGGATGGCATTGTGCAATAGTCAGAGATGACCTTGGTTCAGGAGATCAGGATGTGGAATCGGTTTGGGTGGAAAGGAGGAATAGTAGGGAAAAGAAGTCGTCTACAGACCCCGTAACAGTGACCACAATGTAGGACGAAGAATACAAGCAGCAATATTGGGTGCTTGTAATAAAAGGATGCTAATAATCATGGGTGATTTTAATCTACAGATAAACTGGAAAAATCAGATTGACAATAGTAGCCTGGATGATGAGTTCATCAAATGCTTTTGCGATAGTTCATTAGAGCAGCACACTCTGAAACCAACCAGAGAGCAGGTTACATTGGACTTTATTACATTGTGTAATATGACAGGATTAATTAATGACTGCAGAGTAAAGACACCTCTAGGTAGCCGCAACCACAATATGATTGAATTTTACATCCTGTTTAAAAGAGAGAAGAGTGGGTCTCAGACTAGTATTTTAAACTTAAATAAGGGAAACTATGTGGGCATGAAAGCTGAGCTAGCTGAAGTGAACTGGGTTACTAGGCTAAGAGTTAGATAGAGAAGCAGTGGCAGATATTTAAGGGGATATTTCAGAGTACTCAGGAGAAGTATATTCCTATTATAAATTAATATTCTCGGGGAGGGAGGGAGGGGGGGGACCCACCATCCGTGGTTAACTAAAGAAGTTAAAGAAAGCATCAAACTAAAGGAAAAGACATAGAATGGCGCAAAGGTGAGTGGCAGGTCAGATGATTGGTCAGAATATAAAGAACAGCAGAGAATGACTAAAAGGTTTATCAGGAGAAAGAAATTAGAGGAAGCTCGCTAGAAATATAAAAACGGATAGCAGGAGTTTCTACAGGTATTTAAAAAGGAAAAAAGTAAAGTGAGTGTTGGGGAAATGGCAGATGAAGTGAACAAATATTTTGCTTCTGTCTTCACTATAGAGGATACAAAAAACATTCCAGGAATAGCTGTAAATCAGGAGGTGGAAGGAAGAGAGGAACTTGGTGAAATTACAATCACCAGGGAAGCGGTACTGAGCAAAACCGATGGAGCTGGGGGCTGACAAATCCCCGGGTCCTGATGGGCTTCATCCTCGGGTCTTAAAGGTGGTAGCAATTGAGGTAGCAGATGTGTTGGTGTTAATGTTTCAAAATTCGCTCGATTCTGGAAAGGTTCCATCAGACTAGAAAGTGGCAAATATAACCCCTCTCAAGAAGTGGTGGGAGACATATAACAGGTAACTATAGGCCAGTTAGCTTGACATGTGTCGTGGGGAAGGTGTTGGAATCGATCATTAAGGAGGCTATAGTTGGGCACTTAGAAAAGCTCAATGTAATCGGGAATAGTCAGCATGGTTTTGTGAAAGGGAAATCATGTTCAACAAGTTTATTGGAGTTCTATGAAGGAGTAACATGCGCTGTGGATAAAGGAGAGCTCGTTGACATACTGTACTTGGATTTCCAGAAGGCATTTGACAAGGTGCCACATAAAAGGTTATTGCGCAAAATAGAAGCTCATGGTGTAGGGGGTAACATATTAGCATGGATAGAAGATTGGCTGACTGGCAGAAAACAGAGCGTATGCATAAATAAGTCCTTTTCTGATTGGCAGGATGTGGTAAGTGGAGTCCCGCAGGGGTCTGTGCTGGAGCCTCAACGTTTTACAATTTATATCAATGACTTAGATGAGAGGAGTGATGGCATGGTAGCTAAATTTGCAGATGACACAAAGATAGGTAAAAAAGTATGTTGTGATGAGGACATAAGGAGGTTGCAAACCAATATAGATAGGTTGAGTGAGTGGGCAAAAATCTGGCAGATGGAATATAATGTGGGAAAATGTGAAGTTGTTCACTTTGGCGGGAAGAATAAAAAAGCAGAGTATTACTTAAATGGAGAATGGCTGCAGAATTCCGAGGGGCAGAGGGATCCAGGTGTTCTAGTGCAGGAGTCACAACAAGTTAGTATGCAGGGACAGCAAGTAATAAAGGTTAATGGAATGTGATCCCTTATTACAAGAAGAATTGAAAATAAAAGCAAGGATGTTATGCTTCAGTTATACAAGGCATTGGTGAGACCACATCTCAAATACTGTGTGCAGTTTGGTGTCCTTAAATAAGGACGGATGTAAATGCATTGGAGGTGGTTCAGAGGAGGTTTACTAGATTGATACCTGGACTAGCGGGTTGTCTATGGGGAAAGGTTGGTCAGACTGGGCTTGTTTTCACTGGAGTTTAAAAGAATCAGAGGACACTTGATTGAAATATAAAAGATCCTGAACGGTCTTGACAAGGTGGGTGTGGAAAGGATGTTTCCTCTTGTGGGGGGAGTCCAGAACTGGGAGGCACTGTTTTAAAATGAGGGATTATCCTTTTAGAACAGAGACAAGGAGAAATTTTTTCTCAGAGGGTTGTGCGACTTTGGAACTCTCTGCCTCAGAAGGTGGTAGAGGAAGGATCATTGATTATTTTTAAGGCGGAGGTAGATAGATTCCTGTTAGGCAAAGGAATCAAAGATTATCGGGGTAGATGGGAGTGTGGAATTCGTGACACAAACAGATCAGCCACGATCTTAGTGAATGGCGGAGCAGGCTCAAGGGGCCGAATGGCCTACTTCTGCTCCTAATTTGTATGCTCGCATGAGAGAGAGAGAGCAGGGGCGTGTGTGCGAGAGAGAGAGACAGAGCGAGAGAGAGAGAGAGAGAGAGAGACAGACACACACACACACACAGAGCAGGGGCGCATGTGTGCGTGTGCGAGAGAGAGAGAGAAACACACACACAAAGACAGAGAGCAGGGGCGTGTGCGAGAGCGAGACAGAGCGAGAGAGAGACACACACACACAGAGCAGGGTCGCATGCGTGCGTGTGCGAGAGAGAGAGAGAGACACACACAGAGAGCAGGGCATGACAGAGAAAGATAAACCGAGAGCAGAGGCAAGAGTGAGCAACACAACGAGAGTGACAGGGAAACAGAGCAAGGGTGTGGTATGGGGAGAGTTGGCGACAGGGCAGTGATTGGGGCGGCCACACACCAAGATTCAAAGGCCGACTGAGAGCCGTGGGAATGATATGAAAGCTGATTCCCATCACCTGTGGCCTCCTGCCATACGTACCTGCTCCTCAGTCTTCAGGTCTCCAAATTCCTGCAGGAAT